>NC_134485.1:212611622-212631622 GCF_040206685.1 Ascaphus truei | reverse complement strand
AATGTTACTCACTTTATTCCTATGACAACAATTATGAATGCATCCTCAAGTTCTGCTAGGCCAAGAAAGACAGAAATGATTGTCACTTTTCATTTGTCACACGAAATATGTTTTTACTTAAAGCACTCCGTGTTTTTCCAACATTACTACTGTGTGCACGTTTCTTGGTCAAAGTATCTTGGCAAACGTCCCTGGTTTGATCTGCCATTCTTCTTCCTCACACCTCCACCCCCTTATGGCTCAATGACGGACTGACCGGCTACTACTAGTACTATCACTAAATCGCAGAGCATATCATAAATGGATGAACATACAGCATTAGATGAAATGAGAGGAGATTCAAATGATTAAATCCACTCTCAGGAATCTAGATAAAGGCTGTCATGCGATTTGTCATCTAGACTGATACGCATCAGAGAGGCCAAGGAGGGTTATGGATTGGTCAAATATCACAAAACAGTCAGAGAGAACAGCAGCTCCAGACACATTTTAAACTAGCCTGCCTTTTAGAGCAGTCTATAAAATACTGTAGATTCGGTTGTCCTCAAAAAAAAAAAAAAATGAAAAGAAAAGCCGTATCTCACTGCTAACTAGGAAGCTAGAGGCAGATTTCCTTTCAGCTACTTGCACTTGCATGTTAGAAAGGCCATTTTCCAATCTTACACACAATGCAACCACCACATTAAAAGGAGAGCCACTGCTGATCAGAGATGTCAGGCACTCGAGAGTGGAATGTCTGGTAAACAGCCGGATGTGCACTGGCTAGCCAGGCTCTGAACCCATTAACAACCCATCAGCCGTGTATGGGGAAAGCAAAGGTCACCAGGAGCATAAGAACTACTGTAAGCAAACTCACAGCTCATTTGAGGCCGTGGTCTTATTGTGTTCATTCTAACATACTACATGGGAGTAATTTGATCAAGAGGCTCGCCATATCACTTTCTAGGGGAAAATACTGCATCCGAATTCTGAATATGGAAGTATGGGTGGAAATTGTATGCGTGTCTTTCATTTATAAAAAGCGCCAACAATGTACGCAGCGCTTTACAAAAGAGACGGTACAATACAGGGAATTGTAATACAATTAGTGCAACAAGTATAAAAAAATCAGGGAATAGGAAAGGGGATCCCTGCCCTGGAGAACTTAGACCAATCTAGGTGGTATGTTGGGAGACATACAGAGACAGCAGGTGAGGGAGTAAGTGCAGTAAATGGCAGGGCTTGGCCACGATGGTTGTGAAGTGTCACTGTGTGTGTGGGACTGTGTGTGGGACAGTAGTCACGAGTCCGGGCTATTGGAATGTGGTTTTAGGTTTGACTTGTAGAGGGGGAGAGGAGGAGCTTGGCATATACAGAGTGGCAGGTAGTTTCCCAAGTACTGTAAGGGGCAGTGCCAGAAAAAGGAGAGCATTAGAGGTGGACGAGATGAATAGAAGAAAATTATGAACAGAGCGCAGGAGCCTAGCGAGAAATCAAATCAAATGTAGGGAGGAGCAGACAAGTGGAGAGCCGTGAGAGGTGAGAATAATAACTTTGTAGGTGATCCAGAACTTGATTGGAAGACAGACAGTAGAAGGATTTAAGAAGGCGATGCACTGTGCTGAGCAGAAGTGAAATGTTATAGCCGCAACATTTTGGAAAGACTACAAAGGGGAGAGTTGCAAGGCAGGGAGACCTGAAAGTATTGTAATACTTCCATTGTACGGGATGAAAGTAACATATAGTACCATTTTATTTATAAAACTTAGTTTGTGCACACAACACTCTATAGAGATATTATATAAGACTCAATACAAGTAACGTGTGTGTGTATGTGTATGTTTGTGTATATATATATATATATATATATATATATATATCTCAAATGGAAATATTACTGTATGCTCATTTGCATGTCTAAGGCAGGTCTGCAACCCCGCCTTTCACCATTATCACCCAGCACACAGCACTTCCACTGCAACAAGGGATTCTGGGACATGACATGCAAATGAGCACACAGTGCCACTTTTTGCTTCAAAACTATTTTAAACATGGTTCCCTATAGGCTTAAGCTTGCTGCATGGTCAGAGCTTTAAGCACAGCCAGGGTTAAGTGCTGTGTGCTGGGTGATAATGGTGAAAGGTGGGGTTGCAGACCTGCCTAAGACATGCAAATGAGCATACAGTAATATTTCCAATTGCTATATGCTTTGCTGTGGAGGGTTTTTGTCTCTTTTTTTACTCACCATAACTTAACTAAGTGTGTGTGTGTGTCTATGTGTCTATGTATCTATGTATCTATACACATTGCAATATTGGCTTACTCAATAAGTTTAATCAATCTCATCTAGCCATCTATATTATATTCTGCAGAGTTTGGACATTTACAATTTCTACTACAACATTTATGTGTAGGGCGCCATCTATCTATTTGCTGGCGGGTGGGTGTGTAAGAAGATCACTTGTGAGCACATTCACCTGTCTCAGACAGGTCTGCACCCTGCCTTTCAACCATTATCACCTAGCATACAGTGCTTCCACTGCAGCAAGGGATTCTGGGAAATGACATGCAAATGAGCACAGTGTCACCGTTTGCCATGTCACTCGGAGCCGTGCAGGGAGGGGGGAGGGGGGGCGCGAGCCGGAGCGGACACAGAAGGGCGTATGAAAGTAAGTTTGCGCACCCCGGTGCTAGGGGATAATGGGGAAAGGCAGGGTTGCAGACCTGTCTAAGAAATGTGAATGTGCTCACACGTGATTGTTTTCAAATTCCGTTTTCCATGATGATCTACAAGATGAATACAGATTGCATGATAAAATCAAGGACAGTCCAATGTCACTTCTACCCCAGTTATAGAAATGACAGAGGGGTATACATAGAACGCTTTGGTGCGTATTTCTTATACTGAAATCATGAAGTAAAGTCCTTCCAAATACACATTTCCACTCGACAATAGGCAACGCCAACATTGCGTCCAACAGAAAACGAATGAACCAGAAACCTAAATGTGGCTGCATGTGCACGAGTCCTACACAAGTAACGTTTCAATCATACTTACATTAAATAGGGTGCATATTTAATTTGTTAGCCAAAAAAAAAAAAAAAAAACACACGATTTCTCATTTGTATAAGGTAACACATTAACGGCGGGAAAACGAGCGGATCGGAATTTAAAATGAAGGTAGAAACTTGTCAGCATAGCAAAGGGAATCGAACCCAAAAACATATTACAATTGTGGACTGGAGGATGAAATCTTGCCGCGGGCTTGCGGTGCTCTCTCTGCCTTGTATCCGTCGCTTCCCAGAACAGAGAAGAACAAGTTGTTACTTGATTAGAAGTGGATAAGGAAAGGCACAAGGTGATCAAGTACATTCGCGACATCACAAAGCAAGCAGCTGGGGCTGGAAGAATCCATCGCCTCCTGCGCGATAACCCAACGTCTTAACCCACGAGCCACACCTCAGCTAACGTTCATTAAAGCCTTTTTGATGCAATCTCATGGAGTTAGCATCAATGTCAGAAGAGGCGGGGGAAAAAACAAAAATTAGAAAAGCAAAAGGAGGGGGTAAATAAGAACACCTGCCACCCCCTAGCAATCAAGTGAGAGAGACTGGCATGTACCGAACTGCTATTTCCTTGCACAATCTAATTGCATATGCAACAGAAAAGCAAGGCTGATAAAAAAACCAGACGCACTCCAGAGAAGAAAAAAACACACACACACAGAAATCAGAGCCTTTCCAAAAACAATGGAGATGTTTTATTGAAGTGTTGTCACGAAACGGCGAATTCAGATAAAGCACTTTGTAAAGCTTTTCTTTTCTCTTCCCTTACACAGTGCCTCAGCGGTGTGTTATTGTGATGCAGGTAATGGGATAAGATGCTTCATTTAAATCATCCATTCTAGTTGCTTTATTGTCTTTATCTTCCGTTTTCTTGTTACGGCTG
The DNA here is from genome assembly GCF_040206685.1 of Ascaphus truei. Lineage (NCBI taxonomy): Eukaryota > Metazoa > Chordata > Amphibia > Anura > Ascaphidae > Ascaphus > Ascaphus truei. The sequence continues at coordinate 212,627,694 of NC_134485.1, read as the reverse complement.
CAGCCTCCTGCGTCAGACGCGACCTTCTCATTACCGCCGGCACATGTGCAGCACAGTAGGAACTTACAAACAAAAGGGGATCGACAGCAACAGTCTCCAAACCATTAAACCCGTGAATCGTTACTGGACGGCACACACACATCCGGTCCGATTTAAAGACGGCATTATATAGTTTCAAATCTCTTTTTGAACAAGTAAATATTCCGTGTGCACCTCAACGCATGCAAGGTCTTCTTGTTTTTGGCTAAAATTCTCAAGGTCAAAAATAGTCACAATAACGCCATCAAATCCATGTAGGGAAAAGACTTGATGGATTGACCTTTTAATAGTAAACTTTTTGCTTTGTGCAGCAAGCATTTTAGGAAAGCAAGTTATTGTACCACTTATTTTTCCCCTCTATGACCAGTAGGAGAAAAGTAGGAGAAAAGTCATGTTTCAGACTTTCCATCAGTGGTCCCATAGGCACAGGCAATAAAGATTTCTGCACGATGAAAAGTGATACTGAATTCTACTGTCTCAAAAAGCATCTATGCCCCTCTATTCAAACTCCTGTGTAGTCGCTTAGCAATGCTGGAGAAAAGATTGGTCAGATGAGTGGAATTAAAATCTCCTCTACCTCAGGGAAGCAGCTTCACTGCATTTTGAATAAGGGCTTAAGTAGCTTTACAAAATGTCTACTTTAACGATCTCGGATTTTTCTACCTCTTCTTTTCCTCTTAATTCCCAGTATGCATTATTGCTAGGGCTGAAGCCGCAGCTCAGTGATAAAGTCACTTGCCGCTGAAAAAGGTGAATCAAGTTGGAATCCCAAACGTCACATTGTCACCTTGGGTAAGTCGCTATATCCATGGGCCTCAGGAACCAAATTCAGATTATAGGTGTTAAATATATTGGTGGCATGGTGCAAGAAATGAAAAAATATATAATAACAAGGGGAATAAAAGAGTGGTACCACGCAGGTTCCATTTTTAATTTGGAGGTTTCCTTTTTTTAAATACTGCATTCGAACTGGAGGGGCCTGCGGCGCCAATCTGGCCCAGAGATATTTACCGATTGAGGTTACTGGTGCTCAGGGCAATTAAACGTCAATCTAATAGGAAGCCACAAACGAAGATGTGGTGGCTTCTTATTGGCTCGTGGGACCCATGACATTTGACAGGCCATGATAGGACACAGATAACTAAACCGGTAGGTATCTTGAGGGTCGGAAGTAGGGATTGTTTCTTTAAAATGCCACACTCGAGTGGCTCAGTTACAGATTTTTGGTAAACTGGGCATTTGATCAATTACTCATGGCACAGTTTTAGCTAAGGGATATATATATAGATATATAGATATATAGATATAAGATAGATATATAGATAGATACACAACAGATGTCAGTCCTTTAAGGCTTCATTTTTATAGCGAATGCTGATGCAGAACGGATTGGCAGACCTCCGGGAAACACTTATAGTGTGTCCCAACTAAGGCAGCCAGCAATCCACATCTCTTGAAAAGTTGTATATTACAAAGGGATCAGTCCTCGTCTACATTAGTTATTTTTTTCTGTGAAAAGTCATGCGATTTCATTTTTTTTTTAAATAGTTTGTTCTCAGTTACAAAGTCTGTCCTGCCAAAATGTGGTTTCAAGGGCAGAGGGTTAATAGCTTAATTTTGCCATATTCTATAGGGACGCAACTTGAATATGTACACAAAATTCCCCAGTTTGAAGTGCTGCAGGGTTCACAGAGGAAGAAAAAACATCTACACTTGTCTAACATCTTAGAACAAGGCAGAAAAAAAAAGTAGCGTTTGCTTTCATGGTTTTGAATTTGCAAACCGCCCTTAGGTATTGTCTGAAGGACAATTAAATAATTCCTGCGCTCAGCACCCGGGGACTGCCAGCTCGTGCAGAGTTTAATTTTCTAGCTATTTGAAAGGAAAATAACTCCCACCAGGCCAATGGACGGAATTGCCCCATGTCAGGAAATGACTCTGCTTTCATTTCCTTCACTGTCAATGTCTTCCACTCATGGTTATGGTTTAGAGCTGGCCCCAATCCATACAGAAGCATTTACTAACTCAAAATAAAGCAGACGATGAATTTGCTAAGTAAAGCAAAAACAGACCAGTGTTTTGTTGTTTTTTATTAAGCAAGAACCGCTACCTAACAGAGAGGCTTTGCAATCTGTTGCATGTCTGCCAGCTGAGGGGTTAATGGTATAATTTGGTTAAAAGAAAATCAACAGGCATATCTAATTTGTGTTCATCAGTCCAATCTCTTCATTTCATAGGTGCTTTATTGAAAAAGCACAAATAAAAGCACTCCTAAAAATACTCAGCATTTTGTATTATTTCTACAATTCACATTGGAAAGCAACGCCATATATATATATATACTGTTGCACAGAAAATTCTTACTACAGGCAGTCCTCAGTTATCCAACACAATGTGTTACTCAAAATGGCGTTGGATAGCGAAGCGTTGTAAAGCGAATCACATTTTCCCACAGGAACACTGTTTAAATCAAACGTTCCGTTCCCGAAGGCATTTTTATGCTAAAATACACAAAATATTTTACTCAAGTAATAAGATGATGCAGCACACACATACATTATGATGTAAAGATTCTATTTATTTGTAGCCAGGTCACCTTTTTCCCCTTGGAGACCCCCCTTCCCTGGCGCAGCTCGATCGCGGGTACTGAAAACCCCGACGGCTGCTTCCAAGGGTGGGGGCTGGAGCAGGGAGCAGCGCGGCTTCTCCTGCCTGCGGCCGGTTGCCGGGGACGCGATCGGGCCGTTGCTAAGGCCGCGATCGCGTCTCTAAGGTCCCGGCGGCCGCAGAGCAGGGCGCCGCCATTGAGCCTCAAGTCGCGCATGCGCAGTGATCGCGCGAGGACAGGAGAGCCCCAGATAGGTCGCGCATGCGCAGATAGGGGTAGGGAGCTAAGGCAGCTATTAGGAGGTCGCGCGAGAGTAGGGAAGCATAGGGAGAGATTGCGGCGGCCATTGGGAGCTAGTGTAGGCAGAGGGGAGGAGCGCACGCGGCCCCAATGTTACAGTAAGGGCCTTGGGACTACAATTCCCAGGAGGCATAGGGAGACAGGCACCAGGTGCCTCATAGGAGCCAATAGGGCTGCAGGACTGCCAGGAGAGCAAGTGGATACATTTGGCGGGCTTGCAGCTACGTTGTCAGTCAGAGGAAGGAGCAGTCAAGGGAAGGAGGTAGGGTACAGGAGCGAGGGACTCCCTGTACTAGGCCAGCACCCCCTTGGCCCAATATAGCCCTGAGTCCCCAGTAGTGTGAGTGTTGCCAGGGACAGCCCTCAGGATAGGGAACCTGTCACTTACCTTAGTTGGCCACTGGGGAACAGAAGGGAAGATAGGGACAGCTGGGGGGTTTCATAGCGGTAACCAATCCGGGGAGCCATAGCCCAGGGCGGCGTTGCGCGTAGTACGAGGCAACTGGGGGGGGTTCATAGCGGTAACCAGTCCGGGGATCCATGGCCCAGGGCCCGTATTATGAGTAGGGTGGGTACAAGACCTACCTATATAGGATAGGCAACCCCGAAGGCCCTAGGAGAGTGACCCTTAAGCCACTTAAGGATGCTGTGCTATAGGGACGGCCTGTAGTGCAGGGTGTGTCACGTTGCTGTATCGTTAGAAAGGGACTCAGCGGATGCTGCGGTTCCAGTGACGGAGTTCGGACCCACGTTGAGGGTCACAGAGAATATCGCCAGGATAGGATCAGACGGATTCATCACGCGTCTGACCCTTTGTGAAGCGTTGCTGACCCGAGCACCGGAGTGCTCGGCAGGTATCTACAGTTCTAAGTGCACCACCGGGCCCTTAGCTTAATAGTGACTGCGCAGTCACCCATTGATTCTCTGCAAGAGTGCGGGACATTGGGTGGGGTTCTTTGGACACTGGGTGGGATCACCTAGTGTTGGGGAATCGTCCTGCGAGACGTCATGGTTAGTGTCTCCTCCTGAGAGGGACACAGGTTATATTATGAATGTGATGTGTCGTATTACATGTTAGTAAAGTCCTTAGTTATTATACCCCATTGTGTATGTGATCATTGTGTTTGTCCTGCGAGGATTCACTTCCCCCTCTGGTGGGAGCCATCGCAGGTGGAGGCGCTGCACCTATTGAGTAAGTGGTTACCCCTAGTATAATTGCCCCAGGTTCCCCGTGGCGGAAGCTCAGCCCTCCTGCGAGCCAACAGGTAATGCACCACACCGGTAACACTGCATGTTCTACTCACCCACACTATATATGCGATTGGGTGGGGTGGAATACCCGTTACATATTGAATCCAGAACTGTATAATAAAACTGTTAGACATGTTTAAAGGCCTAAATACACCACTAAACCTTCACACAGACTGATCTGGATGATTTCCCTGACTGCAGCTTCCTGATTGACATAATGTTTCAACTTTGCAAAGCGTCGTAAGAGCGTCGGATAAGCCATTTTGGCGCCGTAAAACCGGCCATAGGGATGCATTGGACAGCGTCGGATAAGCCATTCGTCGTAAAGCGAAGCGTTGGAAAACGAGGACTTACAGTATACTAAAAAAAACAGTGGCAAACAGATTTTGTTCAGCAAATACAAAGATCACGTGTGAGCACACTCATGTCTCAGACAGGTCTGTAACCCCGCCTTTCACCATTATCACCTAGCATACACTGCTTCCACTGCAGCAGGGGATTCTGGGAAATGACATGCAAATGCCACCTTTTACTTCTTATCCATTTTAACATGGACACCCCCTATAAATATATGCCTTCCGCATTACACAGCTTTTCAGCACAGCATGGGTTAAAGCAGGGGTGCGCAAACTTTTTTCTTTGCACCCCCTGCCTGCTCTTCCCCCAAATTCCCTTACCTTCTCTCCGGCATCGGCGGTGTCATTTGATGTCACAACGCCATGGCGACGCGTTGCCATTTGACCCCGCAGCGTCATTTGAAGTTTCCAAGTGTTGCGCCGCGCTGCCCCCCCTCTCTCCCCGAGAATCTCGCACCTCCCAGTTTGCGCACCCCTGGGTTAAAGAAGTGCATAGCCAATACACCTACTCACTACTCACCAACCTACATAGTGACTGCATTACCTGTGTGACATAAAGCAGCAGCCACTATCATTCTGTATCTATTAAAGAAGTCACAGTGGCAGCCGTGTTTCGTGAGATCTGCAGCAGTTTTAATGTGTTACCCTTTCAAACACCTACATATTGGTTGATAAGTAGTGTGATTGGGGAGGGTGAGAGTGGGAGGCTGCAAAGTAAAGGTTGCAAAAATATACACTCCAGATCATGGTCGGGGAAGGGAGCTGGTGCTTTAAATAATAAGAAAACAATATTGTTCTTCAGCCATCTCGTACCTTGTGCATCATCCCCCCCCCCCCCACCGCCCCCTGTTTGCAAACAAACAATATATGTACAGAATATCCTGTCCTCTCCAAATGCAATAGCTCAACATGCTCCCAACGGAGCCCAACCACTGTCCAAACTGAAAGAGCGCTGAAGCATGAAGTGTCTGCTATCTCTCCTTCCTTCTCGCTGTAAGGGGAAGGGAGAAAAAACACCACTATCCTCAGACTCCTGCTGCCTTTATGTTTTTTACGCGTTACTTTTCTTTCTTTTCTTTTTTTAATCTAAATTTGATATAAAGAGTGAGCCTGCTTGAACAGGGTATTTAAAGTGGGGATTGCGCTGTCAGCTTCAATCAGAAGAGTGGAGATCTAGACCCGTTTCGGTTGCGTTCGTTCGTGCACAGACAGGACTGTTCAGGAGCCTAGCGACAGGCCCATGCATCCTGCTGGACTTTCAAGCACCACCTGCGGTGGCTTGACAGGTATATGGCCGAAAGCTAAAGGTCACTGCCACGGCAACCCACAGCGCTGCACGGGCATCCGCATCGTATGCATGTCCACTCTGCAGTCATATTGAAGCAACAGTCATGAACCCTGCACTTAGCCATAGAACACCTTCCACATCATTTGTCCAAGTGTGTTACAGCATTTGGATTATGTTTAACCAATTGAGTGCCTGCAATTCATTGGACATCGAGGCCCAATAGTTACCATAACACTGCGTTAAGATCACAGGAATATACAATGACGCGTTATAATGATAACACAGCTCAAGTAAACAACTTTTTGAAGCAGGTAGTAAAAAAGGTGGTAAGAAAAATAAAAACTTGTGACATCAACACAAAGCTAAACCATTTTGAATTTTAACCCTTCCATTGCTTTTTTTTTTTAGTCCAATCAGAAGAGCATTTTCCCCTCGGCTCTTTCAGCACTCTTGTTATCCTCAGCTAGACGTAATGGAAAAAATTGACTCTGTTTGCTTGGTGCAATAGGGCATGACACTGTTTACACAGAAATAATAGCCAAACTGTGATGGATTCTAAATCTCCATTACAGTAAAAGATTTAAGAGAGGAAAGCAGTTAAAAGAAGAGGGGGGTGGGGGGGGGAGGGGAGGGGGGAGTAATAACAGTTTTTCTTGTTTAGCTTAAAAAGCCTGTGTTGTTACAGATCAGGGCTCCTTTCTCCGGCGCTCCAGTTGGGAAGATTCTTAAAGGCCAAGACCGGCTGAACAGCATTTCATAAGCCCTGTGGAACGGTGTTGGATTAGGTCACCCTGCCCTACCATCGCACAACGTAAAGATAAAGCTTTTACTGCATGGAAAACAAAAAAATAACGGTTTAATGCACTGCCATGAACATTGATACAGACCAGAAAGGGAGGCCGAACAAAGAAAACTTGCAGAGATTAGAAACAAACTTGATATTTATGCCGCCTGCCTTTCTTACCATTAGGCAAATACTTCCAAGTGGATCAAAATGATTACTTTTGTAATTGTAACCCTCGAATATTGTTGTTTAATACATGGAGACCTGCTTCCGACAGATGCACCCCATCTCTTCTGTATAGCCCCTTGCTCTAGGCACCATTCCCTGCAAAATAATTAACCTGCTCATAGCTCTATTTACGCTCATTCTAGGCCTTTCTTTCCAACCTCAACCAACTGTGGGCATCTCACCATGGCCTCCTTGGTATCATTTCTAATCAGATTATTATTACGTGCCTCCACAGAGCTTTTATCCCGGTAGTCTGCCTGTGTATAGAACATCATTTTCTCGCTGCCCAAGTCAGGGCTTACTGCATTTTGTCTGTGCCATGGTTAGGATTGGCATCAGAGCACATCTCTCTCTGACAGCCACTTTCTAGTGGTATCCCTAGTTGCAGAACATACAATACAGTCCGTCTTGCACCCATTTGCTGGTCCAGTGCATGAACAGACAACCTGCATTGCTCACAAGAAAAGACCAATACTGGTTAATCAAGATGAAAGTGTTTCCCATGATGTGTGAGGCCCTATGTCCCTTCTCCCTTTTCTAAATTTACACTTGCGATTTGTCTGCCTGCCTCATTCTTACACGTGTAGCCAGACTCGCCGTATCCAGAGCCGAGGGAAGAAAAGCAAACCGCCTGCGGCTCCGGGGACCGTAGAAGCTGCCGCTGCCTGTGGTGGCTTCGTTCTTTTGAATGGGACACCCAACGGAGATTTCCCCCTGCTGGGTGATACAGCAACCCGGATTACGCGGCATCCACAGCAGCAACATCAATAACTCGAATATGATTTGAAGCAGGTCTCCAAGCCGTGGACCCAAACACCTTTAACCTTTCCCGTGGCCAAATAGTTCCCACCGGGAAGGCAATCTTTTCTGTGTTCTTCAGGAAAAGCCAGGACCTGCCTTATACCAGCCACGGATTCTCTGGAAGCTACAGCCCTATGCTGGGCCTACGTTCCTTCTGCAATACAACCAATTTTAATAGGACACCGACTGATGTTTAGACACTTTACTACTAAAGGGGACTGAATGATGAAGTCGTGTGCAGTAACAAATTGTGTTTTCTGCTAGGTGAAAGCACTCTTGCCATTTTTAGCTTTGTAAGAGCTCAACGGCTTTGTAGATTTAGAACGATCTGAAAAGCACAATCAAAATACCACTGAAGAAACAGTATTTTGTGATCCTTTCATGGGAAGATCAAATAAAGAATAAATACAGTGCCATGCTGCAAAAGAGATTCTCTAAATCCTATTTTAGAACTCATAAGGGCGGAGCAACAATGTTTCTCCAAAATAGTAGACTACTGGAAGATTTCACCTTGAAGTTGCATGATCAGGATGTAAAAAGGAAAGGCAATCTGTCCAAAACACAATGTATTTATTTTAAAGGAGAGGAGTAGTGGGAGGCAGAGCTAGAGAGGCTAATGAATGAGAGGTTTAACAGCATTGATACCTGCAGCAGTAAACTATTGACCCAATACACAGGGTTGCAGACCTGTCTGAGACGCGAATGTGCTCACAAGTGGTATTTGTATTTGCTGTGCACTGTACTGTGGAGGGTTCTGTTACTTTTTTACCCACCATAAATTATTTTGTGTCTGGTTTGACAAAATAGTAGTAATTGTCCTTGAAAATAAAGGTTGCAGATACAGTATGTCTCCTGATGGACCATGACAAAGTTACTGGAGAACTGAGGGCACCAGGATTCACAAGCAATATGGCAGTACACAGAGAGACTGCCCTATACCACAGGCCATCTACCACATACTGGTAGGGTTGCCAGGTGTCCGGTATTGAACGGACAGCCCGGTATTTGGTTACTCTGTCCAGTAAAAAATGAGCGATAATACCGGACATGTGTTCGGGGAGGGAGGTACATGTGTGTGTGCGGGGGGGGGACATGTACGTGTATGCCGGTATTACCTCTCTGGACTTAGGCCTCGTCCAGGGTGGTGCTGAGCGGGTGCGCGCGCTCACGCTGGACATGTTGCGACAAAGCACGTGGCCTGCGTGAGCAAAATTGATTTTGCTGCTCGCAAGCGCATCACGTGAGCGGTTCGCCCAACCTCCCCGTGACCGCGCCCCCCGACGCACGCGCACCTAGCCGGCCAGGAAAAGCACGGCCGAGCAGGGCGCAGCGCTGGAGCGCCAGCGAGCCTTTTTCCACCCTGGACGAGGCCTTAGTAACCAATCGTGTGATTTCCCCTGAGAAGGGATAGAGCAGGGCTGCTGCTATGGGGCTGGGCAGCTTCCTCCATTCTGATTGGCTGCTGCTGTGTATTGCAGCCAATCAGGAGGTGGTGGCAGGAGCATGGGGGGTGGAGCCAAAGAGCGAAGGAAAAGCGCGTAGCAAAGAGAGGTGAGGCGGTGTCCTGTGTGCTGTTTGTCCTGTGACCTGCCTGTATTTGTTCTATCCTGGTGTGTGTGTGTGTGTGTGTGTGTGTGTGTGTGTGTGTGTGTGTGTGTGTGTGTGTGTGTGTGTGTGTGTGTGTGTGTGTGTGTGTGTGTGTGTGTGTGTGTGCATGTGTGTGTTCTCGCTAGCTGTCTTGTGGGGGTGATAATGACAGGAAGGGTGGGAGGGGTGAGAGGATGAAGATGGGTGAGAGAGAATGAAGGGATGGGGGGTGAGAGAGGATGAAGGGATGGGGGGTGAGAGAGTATGAAGGGGTGAGAGGATGAAGGGAGGGTTGAGAGTGGATGAAGGAGGGGTGGGAGAGAGAGAGGATGAGGATTGGTGCAACAATCTTGGAATTTGAGGGAGGAGCAGTAAGATCAGTATTGCTCGCCATGTACAGTATGACTGCAGATCAGTTATTTATAAATGATCTGACCTTTACATCATTTATTCTAAATATCACCCCAAGCATGCATCAATTTGCACTATTTCATATTCTATTTCCTATATAAAAAAAAAACACTCCTCCCCAGATTTTTTTACGAAACAGAATATAAAGTGGTGCAAATTGGTGAATACTTGGAGTGAAATTTAGAAAAAATTACCTAAGTCAAGTCATTTATAAATAACATTCTTCCTCAACAACGATTCTCGCGCGCGTCGCACCGTCACCATTTTGTCCGGTATTTTTGGACAAGCCACCTGGCAACCCTACATACTGGCCCCACATTCCTTGCCCACAATGTTTCAGGTTCCGGAGGGTCTGAGTTGTAATCCCTGCTTGTGCCATCCCCCTAAAAAAGAGCCTCTATTAAAAACGTACAGATAGACGTTTAAAAGAATAAATAAAAAATATACCTTTTAACGTTTGTAAAATAATAATAAAAAAAGTGTCTTAACCTATTTTTCTTCTTAAGAATAGGGGAGGAAGATAATTAGGCACAAAATCCTCTCTGCAACCAAACATCATGTGAGGGGGCCCTCTAAATTATTTACAACTGCTCTCATTATTTGTTTGTGACAAGACACAGCAAGGAGTATATCGGTGGAAGCGGCTGCTGGCATTTGCAATATCCGTGGTAGAGATTTCAAAAGACGAGCAGCCTGTTTAATATCACAGGCTCCACTAACAATGGGCCCACATCGCTTTAGGTCAAATATGCATACAAAAGAGCGGATGCTGAGCAACCATTATGCTCAGCGCTTCTAAACCGTTGTCAGGCGCTGGGTTCTGTGGCGTCGAGGTCAGCCGTAAACGTGAGGAACCTGTGGAGCTGACATTAATTTTTCAGAAATTCCTACGCTATTGGCCTTTCAAAAGCTGCCAAGGGAACATTCCTGTAATAAGCATTATCAACATCCTCTCCTTCTGAAAAGCAGCAGCATAGTAAGTTGCTACTGTAACTTAACCCCTTTGCTGCCAGAAGGGCCTGGGGTTAAAGGAGTCCTGGCAGAATAGCCCTTTTAGGCCTTCCCAAGGATACAGGCAGAGGTATAAGATTGAGGAAAGGTCTGCAGCTAATGAGCTTCAAGTGCGCCAATGTAAAGTTTCAGGAAACATTGTTTCGACGAGTGGTTTACCGTCCCGCAAACGTCCTGCCGCGAGATTAGAGAGGTGTGTGCAGAACAATGAGGTGATCAAAGCTTCAAATCTAAAACATTACGCTGGGATATGCAGGCCCGCCCCTAGGCAGTAAGCAGGTCAGGCACCGCCTGGGGGTCAGGTCTCAGGGGGCGCCAAGAGCGAGAGAGTAGCTGCTTTCCTTTATTTAAAAAATACATGTAGGATTGAAGCACGGGGTCTCGAGAGCTGAACCGCATTAATTTCAGCTCCATTGGACCCCCGCTTCCTGGGATACTTACCTCCATAGGGGGTGCTGGTATCTCAGCTCAGGTTTAGCGGTCCCATCACATGGGCCAATAGGAAGCCGTGACGTCATAGGCAGCTTCCAATTGGCCCATGTGACCAGGGGCTTTAAACCTGAGTGGAGATACCTGCACTCCCTACGGAGGGAAGTATCTCAGGAAGTGGGGGTCCCAGAAGCTGAAATTAATGGGGCTCAGCGGCGGAGACCCCCCAATTCCTACCTGTTTTTTTGAGGGGGGTGGGAATTGATTTTCTTTTCTTTGGCTGCACATACCCTCGGTGCGGGCCTGGGAATATGTTTACCTAGAGCAATGTTTACCTAGATCAACACGGTGAGGACACTCAGCAGCAAAGGATTAGTAGCGAAATTAATATATAACAAATTACCCCCCCCCCCCACCCCCCCAGACGCTTGTGCATGAGAGAGGAGAGAGAAGAGAGGAGAGAAAGGAGAGAAGAGAGGGGAGGAGAGGGGAGAAGAGAGGGGAGAAGAGAGAGAAGGCGCGCACGTGACAGAACGTGGGAGTGTGTTGCAATTCTTGTCGTTTTGATTTACATTACATATAATGCATACACATTCTCCAAGTGACTGGAGAAATATATATCTATATAAAAATCCTTAGCTTTTAATAAATCTGCTTTTTGACTCCACTTTGCAACAAGAGATTATGGAGGACCCCCTTAGTGTGTCATAGACTTAAGCCGCATCCAGGCTGAGAGCGCACGCGATGAATCACGTTACGTCAATGTGTGCCAATCTATAGTGCGCGCGGCGCGCGTGCCTGTGAGCGTTCCATGGAGAGCAATGTGAGGAGACAAATTACTTTGTATTTGCTGTGCGAAGGCCAGGTCACGTGAGCTGTTCGCCCAATGAGGATGAACGAGCTCCATGACATCACCGGCACGCCCCCGACACTAAGCCCCCCGCCCACTCCCCCCCCCCCCCTTCCCTGGTGTGCACAACAGCACCTTTTTTTACAGGCCAGGAATCGCCCCAGCTACATCGGCGCGTTACAACGAGAGCGCAATCAGCCTTGACGCGGCCTTACATTGGCACATGTGTACATCGTTAACAGATTGAAATAAAATACAGGTGTTAATTCATTTGCTCTAACGAAATTATTTAACAAAAAACAGGATGTGTGCGTAAAGTTTCCCAGTACCAACAAGTAGCAGCAAGAGACAGACATATGTAAGGCAGTCTGAAGTAATTAATGACAGCCCTGACCCCTGTGTATACACTTACAATTGGTGCAAAAAGGATTGCGAGTTAAAAATCCTATTATTAACGACTATGAAAGAGCACTCATTTTTCCGGTTAAATCTGCAAAGGAATTTAGTTTTCATCTGTGCATCATATATTTTGTGCGCAAATAGCACAGTGAAACCTTAATATACCCACTAAAAGTAAATCATGATCTTTTATGGTGAAGGGACGTTTCTACATAGCAAACTGTTTGTTAAAGAATCCTTTTAAACGCCGCTGAGGTGTGCATTATATTTCACTTTAATAGACCGTTTTTGCACTCATGAAGGAAATAAACCGTGCTGTATAATCAACACGCGTGCAGAGCCCACTTGATGAGAATCTTCGTAGTGAATCATTCATTCCTGCAAGAGGCTGAGCATGTGAGGAGTGGATTCCAGCAGTGACAGGGATCACTCTCCTACATCAACAAAGCCTGACCTTGATTCAATTAATAATAATAGCATATACATAGCATTTTACCTATCAACTGCTGGCTCCTGGCGCTGCACTCCAAAGCAGATGATACACGTTTCCTTCCCCTAACACAAAAGGCTTTCTAGTGCTATTCCTTTATAAAGGCCTAAACCGCCTCTCAGATGGATTAATTTTTAATAAGTCAGCACTTTGTATTTTATGTACCTATTAAAATTTAAGTCGGCGAGCCATTGACCCCTGTAATTTTTCAATAGCTCTAACCACGATGTCGGGGTTGGCTAATTATGACTGAACAGCTGTTTGAGGTGACCTTGCCATCAAGTGAGTAAACTGATGAAATGCTGTCAGTCCACAAAGATTGAGGAGTTTTGTGATTTTAAATTGATTCCCTAGTTAATTACATGGCATAATTCAGAGGGTTATTTGGGAACAAATACACTCGGCAGTGATGCTGCGCGAGAGCCTAAAACACAATACTATTCGGGTTGGTGTTTTTTTTTAGCGGGCACTGTGCATAGAGTTCTACAGGCACAATGAATATCTATGGCTTTGGTCCCGCTGCGTCCGGCGGCGCACGCTACTCGCCATCTGATGGAATCCTCCCGAGCAGGTCCCTGCACGGCTCACTACACGTTGTGACGCGTCAGCCGCCAGGGGATGCAAGAGAATTGTAATCCCAAGCGGCGATGGGTCACGTGGTGTGGCTGTGAGCCAATGAGTAGAGGAGATGGGGAGGCTTCGGGGAGCGGGGAGAAGGGGGGGGGAAAGCAGCTGCAGCACCAAGGGAGCCCCCCTGCTCCCTCTCACAGACTCTCTCCTCATAGTCTGTGTCTGCAGTGTCAGCAGATGCAGGGAGCGGGGGGGGGGGGGGGGGAGGCAACCCCTGGCAATGAGGAGAGGAGGAGGAGAGGAGGAGGAGAGGAGGAGAGGAGGAGGGGAGGAGGGGAGGCTTCGGGGAGCAGGGAGGCTTCGGGGAGCGGGGAGGCTTCGGGGAGCGGGGGAGGGAACCCCTGGCACACAGTGCGATGGCCCCGCCCCTCGACGTCATTGCCGCGCCCACCCGACACGTTTTGGCCACGCCCCCCACTCCAGCTCCCGCTCCCTACAGATCGCAGATAGCGGTCAAGTGCCTCTCCACGCACCGCCTGTCTGCAGTGGGCGCGTGGCCTGAGGCAGCGGGGCCTTAGCCTATCCTGGAAGAGCTTGAAGTCTAGGTAATAAGAAACTGACAGAACGGCCCAGATTTACTAAACAATACTAAACCTCAACACATCTTAAATCTATTCAAGTGAATAGGGCTCGGGTAAACATATGGCTTAAAGCAGCCTTATGTGTTGCCTGCCGTTTATTCCCCCTTTAACCAGGGGTTTCGGTGGAGCGGATCCACAGTCCCCTGACCTCTGGGGACTCCACTGGTTCCCAAGATATTTGGCCTTTATCGCACGAGGCAGAAATACTTGCCAGGTGGGCACAAAATGGCCACCATGCTCCTAGTTCAACTCATAGGGTGCCCCACAACAGCCACCAGGACAGGGGGGGGGGGGGTTGCACTCTAGGAGCTCCATGATGTAGTTGTCATGTCGCGACTTTCTGCACATTTTCCAGGGGAGATCGCGTTCTGCGAGAACTAGCAGGAAGAGAAACCGGACAGGACAGCGCCTCTTCTGTTCACCTCAGTAATGTCGATATCATGTGACTGCTGTGTGCCGGAGGGGCTGTGGCACGCTGGTGCCGGCGTCCCCCAGCCGCTCGAATGGTTACGGTATAGTAAAAAAAAAGGAAATGATTACTTTAACTGTGTACATGTTGCGTATACCTGGATTTTAGTGAGCCTCGCCTATTTCAAATCAGCCTCGCTCATTGTAAGCCTTGGTCATCTCGCAGACTTCACAAGCCAGCAATTTCCCATTAAAACTTTTTTCATTATTGTTTAAAGAATCCCCTAATCTCACCATTTAGACCCCTGGAAGAGGACATCTGTACATTTAGTACATATAGACCTCCATCTGATAATATTTTCTCCTACTTCAAAGACAAACTTGCTACAACTGGGTCACAATTGCTGAAAGTCGTGTAAATCTAAGGATTACTACGATGACATCACATGACGGAGATCATTTAATAGGATATAAAGAATTACAAGTGCACTGTGACTGCAGTTCACAAGAATATGGTAGAGTTTGCTCATCAGATTTATCATTTATAGGTACTCATACAAAAAAGGGACACACCATGACAATTTACGCTTCTAGCTTGCATATCACTTTCTCAGTTATTCAGTGTTAAAAAGTATCATTCTACACAGTAGTGAGCAAAAAGTACAACAAAACAGAATAACCTGACCTAGTAAACTTCCTTGAAGGGAAAGTACCATACGTATAAAGCTACCACTTTCCTGGAAGCCTCAGCCAGGACAGATTTAACATGTTGACATATAGTACAGGCTGCTTTCCCAATGTCAATCTGTTCTGCTTTATTCAAAACTAAAGTATAGTTTTGGCAATTCAAATATAGGTGGTCCTCGCTTATCCGACAGAATGCGTTCCTCAAACCGCCGTCGGATAACAGACCGTCGGATTGCGGGTCCATGTTAATTGTCGGGGGTGAACGTCGGATAATGCGCCCGGCAGACTGCATTATGCGGCGTCGAAAAAGGCATCTGTCGGCAAGTGAGGACTCACTATATGCTTCTTATGCTGCACACAGTTGTAGACCTATTTGTGACCTGTGATGAGCAGAACAGGGCCAGGTGACAACTGTTAGAAGTAGCAGTAAAAGCGCATATGAGCAGAGTTCTCTCTGTATGTGCTATACAGGACATTGAGATTGATAGATATAGCATACTAGAGGCCACTCATGTAATTGCCATAGTGCGACAACAACTACGTTTCACATGTCCAAAACAAGGCGGGACGCTTCTGAATTTATAGGAAACGTGTGATTTGTGATTGCAGACTGATGATGTACAGAGGAAGGAGTGAGTAGGAGGTAACAGACGGGAAGGTTGAACCCAGCCCATCTATGTACCAAGAGGTTACAAAGTAGAGGGAGCAAGTCTAAAAGTGAGTCATTCGCCCACTACCACTGTGTCACCATGAATATCATCACTAATGCCAAGGGTCCTTCTATCCATTATTTGAAAGTTGGGAAGACTATGGCTACCACTGATTTGTAGGACTTTGCATGTCCCACTGCCAGCACAGCTGTTAAATACAAACAAGTAAAACAAATAGAACAAATAAAACAGAGCCGAGGGTGGCAGGGGGAAGAGGAGAGTAG